>NC_091815.1:42762511-42770011 GCF_041296235.1 Equus asinus
TTAGGGTTAGGGTTAGGGTTAGGGTTAGGGTTAGGGTTAGGGTTAGGGTTAGGGTTAGGGTTAGGGTTAGGGTTAGGGTTAGGGTTAGGGTTAGGGTTAGGGTTAGGGTTAGGGTTAGGGTTAGGGTTAGGGTTAGGGTTAGGGTTAGGGTTAGGGTTAGGGTTAGGGTTAGGGTTAGGGTTAGGGTTAGGGTTAGGGTTAGGGTTAGGGTTAGGGTTAGGGTTAGGGTTAGGGTTAGGGTTAGGGTTAGGGTTAGGGTTAGGGTTAGGGTTAGGGTTAGGGTCAGGGTCAGGGTCAGGGTCAGGGTCAGGGTCAGGGTCAGGGTCAGGGTCAGGGTCAGGGTCAGGGTCAGGGTCAGGGTCAGGGTCAGGGTCAGGGTCAGGGTCAGGGTCAGGGTCAGGGTCAGGGTCAGGGTCAGGGTCAGGGTCAGGGTCAGGGTCAGGGTCAGGGTCAGGGTCAGGGTCAGGGTCAGGGTCAGGGTCAGGGTCAGGGTCAGGGTCAGGGTTAGGGTTAGGGTTAGGGTTAGGGTTAGGGTTAGGGTTAGGGTTAGGGTTAGGGTTAGGGTTAGGGTTAGGGTTAGGGTTAGGGTTAGGGCTAGGGCTAGGGCTAGGGCTAGGGCTAGGGCTAGGGCTAGGGCTAGGGCTAGGGCTAGGGCTAGGGCTAGGGCTAGGGCTAGGGCTAGGGCTAGGGCTAGGGCTAGGGCTAGGGCTAGGGCTAGGGCTAGGGCTAGGGCTAGGGCTAGGGCTAGGGCTAGGGCTAGGGCTAGGGCTAGGGCTAGGGCTAGGGCTAGGGCTAGGGCTAGGGCTAGGGCTAGGGCTAGGGCTAGGGCTAGGGCTAGGGCTAGGGTTAGGGTTAGGGTTAGGGTTAGGGTTAGGGTTAGGGTTAGGGTTAGGGTTAGGGTTAGGGTTAGGGTTAGGGTTAGGGTTAGGGTTAGGGTTAGGGTTAGGGTTAGGGTTAGGGTTAGGGTTAGGGTTAGGGTTAGGGTTAGGGTTAGGGTTAGGGTTAGGGTTAGGGTTAGGGTTAGGGTTAGGGTTAGGGTTAGGGTTAGGGTTAGGGTTAGGGTTAGGGTTAGGGTTAGGGTTAGGGTTAGGGTTAGGGTTAGGGTTAGGGTTAGGGTTAGGGTTAGGGTTAGGGTTAGGGTTAGGGTTAGGGTTAGGGTTAGGGTTAGGGTTAGGGTTAGGGTTAGGGTTAGGGTTAGGGTTAGGGTTAGGGTTAGGGTTAGGGTTAGGGTTAGGGTTAGGGTTAGGGTTAGGGTTAGGGTTAGGGTTAGGGTTAGGGTTAGGGTTAGGGTTAGGGTTAGGGTTAGGGTTAGGGTTAGGGTTAGGGTTAGGGTTAGGGTTAGGGTTAGGGTTAGGGTTAGGGTTAGGGTTAGGGTTAGGGTTAGGGTTAGGGTTAGGGTTAGGGTTAGGGTTAGGGTTAGGGTTAGGGTTAGGGTTAGGGTTAGGGTTAGGGTTAGGGTTAGGGTTAGGGTTAGGGTTAGGGTTAGGGTTAGGGTTAGGGTTAGGGTTAGGGTTAGGGTTAGGGTTAGGGTTAGGGTTAGGGTTAGGGTTAGGGTTAGGGTTAGGGTTAGGGTTAGGGTTAGGGTTAGGGTTAGGGTTAGGGTTAGGGTTAGGGTTAGGGTTAGGGTTAGGGTTAGGGTTAGGGTTAGGGTTAGGGTTAGGGTTAGGGTTAGGGTTAGGGTTAGGGTTAGGGTTAGGGTTAGGGTTAGGGTTAGGGTTAGGGTTAGGGTTAGGGTTAGGGTTAGGGTTAGGGTTAGGGTTAGGGTTAGGGTTAGGGTTAGGGTTAGGGTTAGGGTTAGGGTTAGGGTTAGGGTTAGGGTTAGGGTTAGGGTTAGGGTTAGGGTTAGGGTTAGGGTTAGGGTTAGGGTTAGGGTTAGGGTTAGGGTTAGGGTTAGGGTTAGGGTTAGGGTTAGGGTTAGGGTTAGGGTTAGGGTCAGGGTCAGGGTCAGGGTCAGGGTCAGGGTCAGGGTCAGGGTCAGGGTCAGGGTCAGGGTCAGGGTCAGGGTCAGGGTCAGGGTCAGGGTCAGGGTCAGGGTCAGGGTCAGGGTCAGGGTCAGGGTCTGGGTCAGGGTCTGGGTCAGGGTCAGGGTCAGGGTCAGGGTCAGGGTCAGGGTAGGGTTAGGGTTAGGGTTAGGGTTAGGGTTAGGGTTAGGGTTAGGGTTAGGGTTAGGGTTAGGGTTAGGGTTAGGGTTAGGGTTAGGGTTAGGGTTAGGGTTAGGGTTAGGGTTAGGGTTAGGGTTAGGGTTAGGGTTAGGGTTAGGGTTAGGGTTAGGGTTAGGGTTAGGGTTAGGGTTAGGGTTAGGGTTAGGGTTAGGGTTAGGGTTAGGGTTAGGGTTAGGGTTAGGGTTAGGGTTAGGGTTAGGGTTAGGGTTAGGGTTAGGGTTAGGGTTAGGGTTAGGGTTAGGGTTAGGGTTAGGGTTAGGGTTAGGGTTAGGGTTAGGGTTAGGGTTAGGGTTAGGGTTAGGGTTAGGGTTAGGGTTAGGGTTAGGGTTAGGGTTAGGGTTAGGGTTAGGGTTAGGGTTAGGGTTAGGGTTAGGGTTAGGGTTAGGGTTAGGGTTAGGGTTAGGGTTAGGGTTAGGGTTAGGGTTAGGGTTAGGGTTAGGGTTAGGGTTAGGGTTAGGGTTAGGGTTAGGGTTAGGGTTAGGGTTAGGGTTAGGGTTAGGGTTAGGGTTAGGGTTAGGGTTAGGGTTAGGGTTAGGGTTAGGGTTAGGGTTAGGGTTAGGGTTAGGGTTAGGGTTAGGGTTAGGGTTAGGGTTAGGGTTAGGGTTAGGGTTAGGGTTAGGGTTAGGGTTAGGGTTAGGGTTAGGGTTAGGGTTAGGGTTAGGGTTAGGGTTAGGGTTAGGGTTAGGGTTAGGGTTAGGGTTAGGGTTAGGGTTAGGGTTAGGGTTAGGGTTAGGGTTAGGGTTAGGGTTAGGGTTAGGGTTAGGGTTAGGGTTAGGGTTAGGGTTAGGGTTAGGGTTAGGGTTAGGGTTAGGGTTAGGGTTAGGGTTAGGGTTAGGGTTAGGGTTAGGGTTAGGGTTAGGGTTAGGGTTAGGGTTAGGGTTAGGGTTAGGGTTAGGGTTAGGGTTAGGGTTAGGGTTAGGGTTAGGGTTAGGGTTAGGGTTAGGGTTAGGGTTAGGGTTAGGGTTAGGTTAGGGTTAGGGTTAGGGTTAGGGTTAGGGTTAGGGTTAGGGTTAGGGTTAGGGTTAGGGTTAGGGTTAGGGTTAGGGTTAGGGTTAGGGTTAGGGTTAGGGTTAGGGTTAGGGTTAGGGTTAGGGTTAGGGTTAGGGTTAGGGTTAGGGTTAGGGTTAGGGTTAGGGTTAGGGTTAGGGTTAGGGTTAGGGTTAGGGTTAGGGTTAGGGTTAGGGTTAGGGTTAGGGTTAGGGTTAGGGTTAGGGTTAGGGTTAGGGTTAGGGTTAGGGTTAGGGTTAGGGTTAGGGTTAGGGTTAGGGTTAGGGTTAGGGTTAGGGTTAGGGTTAGGGTTAGGGTTAGGGTTAGGGTTAGGGTTAGGGTTAGGGTTAGGGTTAGGGTTAGGGTTAGGGTTAGGGTTAGGGTTAGGGTTAGGGTTAGGGTTAGGGTTAGGGTTAGGGTTAGGGTTAGGGTTAGGGTTAGGGTTAGGGTTAGGGTTAGGGTTAGGGTTAGGGTTAGGGTTAGGGTTAGGGTTAGGGTTAGGGTTAGGGTTAGGGTTAGGGTTAGGGTTAGGGTTAGGGTTAGGGTTAGGGTTAGGGTTAGGGTTAGGGTTAGGGTTAGGGTTAGGGTTAGGGTTAGGGTTAGGGTTAGGGTTAGGGTTAGGGTTAGGGTTAGGGTTAGGGTTAGGGTTAGGGTTAGGGTTAGGGTTAGGGTTAGGGTTAGGGTTAGGGTTAGGGTTAGGGTTAGGGTTAGGGTTAGGGTTAGGGTTAGGGTTAGGGTTAGGGTTAGGGTTAGGGTTAGGGTTAGGTTAGGGTTAGGGTTAGGGTTAGGGTTAGGGTTAGGGTTAGGGTTAGGGTTAGGGTTAGGGTTAGGGTTAGGGTTAGGGTTAGGGTTAGGGTTAGGGTTAGGGTTAGGGTTAGGGTTAGGGTTAGGGTTAGGGTTAGGGTTAGGGTTAGGGTTAGGGTTAGGGTTAGGGGTTAGGGTTAGGGTTAGGGTTAGGGTTAGGGTTAGGGTTAGGGTTAGGGTTAGGGTTAGGGTTAGGGTTAGGGTTAGGGTTAGGGTTAGGGTTAGGGTTAGGGTTAGGGTTAGGGTTAGGGTTAGGTTAGGGTTAGGGTTAGGGTTAGGGTTAGGGTTAGGGTTAGGGTTAGGGTTAGGGTTAGGGTTAGGGTTAGGGTTAGGGTTAGGGTTAGGGTTAGGGTTAGGGTTAGGGTTAGGGTTAGGGTTAGGGTTAGGGTTAGGGTTAGGGTTAGGGTTAGGGTTAGGGTTAGGGTTAGGGTTAGGGTTAGGGTTAGGGTTAGGGTTAGGGTTAGGGTTAGGGTTAGGGTTAGGGTTAGGTTAGGTTAGGGTTAGGGTTAGGGTTAGGGTTAGGGTTAGGGTTAGGGTTAGGGTTAGGGTTAGGGTTAGGGTTAGGGTTAGGGTTAGGGTTAGGGTTAGGGTTAGGGTTAGGGTTAGGGTTAGGGTTAGGGTTAGGGTTAGGGTTAGGGTTAGGGTTAGGGTTAGGGTTAGGGTTAGGGTTAGGGTTAGGGTTAGGGTTAGGGTTAGGGTTAGGGTTAGGGTTAGGGTTAGGGTTAGGGTTAGGGTTAGGGTTAGGGTTAGGGTTAGGGTTAGGGTTAGGGTTAGGGTTAGGGTTAGGTTAGGGTTAGGGTTAGGGTTAGGGTTAGGGTTAGGTTAGGGTTAGGGTTAGGGTTAGGGTTAGGGTTAGGGTTAGGGTTAGGGTTAGGGTTAGGGTTAGGGTTAGGGTTAGGGTTAGGGTTAGGGTTAGGGTTAGGGTTAGGGTTAGGGTTAGGGTTAGGGTTAGGGTTAGGGTTAGGGTTAGGGTTAGGGTTAGGGTTAGGGTTAGGGTTAGGGTTAGGGTTAGGGTTAGGGTTAGGGTTAGGGTTAGGGTTAGGGTTAGGGTTAGGGTTAGGGTTAGGGTTAGGGTTAGGGTTAGGGTTAGGGTTAGGGTTAGGGTTAGGGTTAGGGTTAGGGTTAGGGTTAGGGTTAGGGTTAGGGTTAGGGTTAGGGTTAGGGTTAGGGTTAGGTTAGGGTTAGGGTTAGGGTTAGGGTTAGGGTTAGGGTTAGGGTTAGGGTTAGGGTTAGGGTTAGGGTTAGGGTTAGGGTTAGGGTTAGGGTTAGGGTTAGGGTTAGGGTTAGGGTTAGGGTTAGGGTTAGGGTTAGGGTTAGGGTTAGGGTTAGGGTTAGGGTTAGGGTTAGGGTTAGGGTTAGGGTTAGGGTTAGGGTTAGGGTTAGGGTTAGGGTTAGGGTTAGGGTTAGGGTTAGGGTTAGGGTTAGGGTTAGGGTTAGGGTTAGGGTTAGGGTTAGGGTTAGGGTTAGGGTTAGGGTTAGGGTTAGGGTTAGGGTTAGGGTTAGGGTTAGGGTTAGGGTTAGGGTTAGGGTTAGGGTTAGGGTTAGGGTTAGGGTTAGGGTTAGGGTTAGGGTTAGGGTTAGGGTTAGGGTTAGGGTTAGGGTTAGGGTTAGGGTTAGGGTTAGGGTTAGGGTTAGGGTTAGGGTTAGGGTTAGGGTTAGGGTTAGGGTTAGGGTTAGGGTTAGGGTTAGGGTTAGGGTTAGGGTTAGGGTTAGGGTTAGGGTTAGGGTTAGGGTTAGGGTTAGGGTTAGGGTTAGGGTTAGGGTTAGGGTTAGGGTTAGGGTTAGGGTTAGGGTTAGGGTTAGGGTTAGGGTTAGGGTTAGGGTTAGGGTTAGGGTTAGGGTTAGGGTTAGGGTTAGGGTTAGGGTTAGGGTTAGGGTTAGGGTTAGGGTTAGGGTTAGGGTTAGGGTTGGGTTAGGGTTAGGGTTAGGGTTAGGGTTAGGGTTAGGGTTAGGGTTAGGGTTAGGGTTAGGGTTAGGGTTAGGGTTAGGGTTAGGGTTAGGGTTAGGGTTAGGGTTAGGGTTAGGGTTAGGGTTAGGGTTAGGGTTAGGGTTAGGGTTAGGGTTAGGGTTAGGGTTAGGGTTAGGGTTAGGGTTAGGGTTAGGGTTAGGGTTAGGGTTAGGGTTAGGGTTAGGGTTAGGGTTAGGGTTAGGTTAGGGTTAGGGTTAGGGTTAGGGTTAGGGTTAGGGTTAGGGTTAGGGTTAGGGTTAGGGTTAGGGTTAGGTTAGGGTTAGGGTTAGGGTTAGGGTTAGGGTTAGGGTTAGGGTTAGGGTTAGGGTTAGGGTTAGGGTTAGGGTTAGGGTTAGGGTTAGGGTTAGGGTTAGGGTTAGGGTTAGGGTTAGGGTTAGGGTTAGGGTTAGGGTTAGGGTTAGGGTTAGGGTTAGGGTTAGGGTTAGGGTTAGGGTTAGGTTAGGGTTAGGGTTAGGGTTAGGGTTAGGGTTAGGGTTAGGGTTAGGGTTAGGGTTAGGGTTAGGGTTAGGGTTAGGGTTAGGGTTAGGGTTAGGGTTAGGGTTAGGGTTAGGGTTAGGGTTAGGGTTAGGGTTAGGGTTAGGGTTAGGGTTAGGGTTAGGGTTAGGGTTAGGGTTAGGGTTAGGGTTAGGGTTAGGGTTAGGGTTAGGGTTAGGGTTAGGGTTAGGGTTAGGGTTAGGGTTAGGGTTAGGGTTAGGGTTAGGGTTAGGGTTAGGGTTAGGGTTAGGGTTAGGGTTAGGGTTAGGGTTAGGGTTAGGGTTAGGGTTAGGGTTAGGGTTAGGGTTAGGGTTAGGGTTAGGGTTAGGGTTAGGGTTAGGGTTAGGGTTAGGGTTAGGGTTAGGGTTAGGGTTAGGGGTTAGGGTTAGGGTTAGGGTTAGGGTTAGGGTTAGGGTTAGGGTTAGGGTTAGGGTTAGGGTTAGGGTTAGGGTTAGGGTTAGGGTTAGGGTTAGGGTTAGGGTTAGGGTTAGGGTTAGGGTTAGGGTTAGGGTTAGGGTTAGGGTTAGGGTTAGGGTTAGGGTTAGGGTTAGGGTTAGGGTTAGGGTTAGGGTTAGGGTTAGGGTTAGGGTTAGGGTTAGGGTTAGGGTTAGGGTTAGGGTTAGGGTTAGGTTAGGGTTAGGGTTAGGGTTAGGGTTAGGGTTAGGGTTAGGGTTAGGGTTAGGGTTAGGGTTAGGGTTAGGGTTAGGGTTAGGGTTAGGGTTAGGGTTAGGGTTAGGGTTAGGGTTAGGGTTAGGGTTAGGGTTAGGGTTAGGGTTAGGGTTAGGGTTAGGGTTAGGGTTAGGGTTAGGGTTAGGGTTAGGGTTAGGGTTAGGGTTAGGTTAGGGTTAGGGTTAGGGTTAGGGTTAGGGTTAGGGTTAGGGTTAGGGTTAGGGTTAGGGTTAGGGTTAGGGTTAGGGTTAGGGTTAGGGTTAGGGTTAGGGTTAGGGTTAGGGTTAGGGTTAGGGTTAGGGTTAGGGTTAGGGTTAGGGTTAGGGTTAGGGTTAGGGTTAGGGTTAGGGTTAGGGTTAGGGTTAGGGTTAGGGTTAGGGTTAGGGTTAGGGTTAGGGTTAGGGTTAGGGTTAGGGTTAGGGTTAGGGTTAGGGT